>NW_027645453.1:0-42427 GCF_951640355.1 Cnephaeus nilssonii | reverse complement strand
TGCCTCTAACCACTCACCTGCCTGATCACCCTTAACCCCTCTGCCTGCCTGCCTGATCGCCCCTAACCGCTCGCCTGCCTGCCTGATTGCCCCTAACCACTCACCTGCCTGATCACCCTTAACCCCTCTGCCTGCCTGCCTGATCGCCTCTAACCACTCTGTCTGCCTGATCGCCCCTAACCACTCGCCTGCCTGCCTGATCGCCCCTAACCACTCTGCCTGCCTGCCTGATCGCCCCTAACCACTCGCCTGCCTGCCTGATCGCCCCTAACCACTCACCTGCCTGCCTGATCGCCCCTAACCACTCTGCCTGCCTGATCGCCCCTAACCACTCTGCCTGCCTGATCGCCTCTAACCACTCTGCCTGCCTGATCGCCCCTAACCACTCTGCCTGCCTGATCGCCCCTAACCACTCTGCCTGCCGGCCTGATCGCCCCTAACCACTGCCTGCCTGCCTGATCGCCCCTAACCACTCTGCCTGCCTGATCGCCCCTAACCACTCTGCCTGCCTGTATGATTGCCCCTAACCACTCTGCCTGCCTGATCGCCCCTAACCACTCTGCCTGCCTGTATGATCGCCCCTAACCACTCTGCCTGCCTGATCTCCCCTAACCACTCTGCCTGCCTGCCTGATCGCCTCTAACCACTCTGCCTGCCTGATCGCCCCTAACCACTCTGCCTGCCTGTCTGATTGCCCCTAACCACTCTGCCTGCCTTCCAGATCGCCCCTAACCACTCTGCCTGCCTGCCTGATCGCCCCTAACCACTCTGCCTGCCTGATCGCCCCTAACCACCTCTGCCTCGGCCCCCACACCGCAGCTTCGTCCGGAAGGTCGCTCGGCTGCCCGGTCTCATTAGCATATGACGCTTTTATTAGTACAGATTTGTTGCTGTTCATCCTCATCCAAGGATACTTTTCCCACTGATTTTTTTTTTAGACAGAGTGCGAGAGAGAAGGACAGAGAGAAACATCGACCTGAGAGCGGCACGTGGATCGGTTGCCTCCCGAATGCCTCCGGCCAGGGCCAGGGGATGGAGCCCGCAACCCCGGGCGCGTGCCCTTGGCCGAGAATCGAACCCGGGACCCGTCGGTCCGCGGGCCGACGCTCTAACCACTGGGCCACGCCGGCCGGGGCACTCCATTAACCTTTCGGGCGTCGCTAACTGGGAATGGTCACGTCCAAGGACCGGAGAGGACCGTGCCCCACGTGTAAACCGTCTGGGCGTTCAACAACACCCCCCCCAACCCCCCGCCGTGTCTGATTCTGGGGCTTTGCCTCCGGGAGAAAGAACAGGGGGGTGATTGATGCTACGGGCACGCCCCCTCCCTCCCCCCCAAAAAAAACAAAAAAAAAACTGCACACGTCCAGGGCGGCCGGGCACCGTCCTTCCATCTACACATGGGAGGCCTGGCTGGTGTGGCTCGGTGGTTAGAGCGCCGGCCTGCACTGCAAAGAGTGCCGGGCTCGATTCCCAGTCAGGGGGCACGTCCCTGGGTCGCAGGTTCGATTCCCCGGGACCTGTCGGGGTGCGTGCGGGAAGCCAGCAATGGATGAGTCTCTCTCACATCGATGTTTCTCTCTCTCTCTCCCCCTCTTTCCTTCCGCTCTCTCTGAAAATCAATGGGGGATGCACGGCTGGCTTAGCTCAGAGGTTGAGCATCGACCTGTGAACCAGGAGGTCACGGGTTCGATTCCCGGTCAAAGGCACAGGCCCGGGTTGCAGGCTCGATCCCCAGTAGGGGGCGTGCAGGAGGCAGCTGATCCATGATTCTCTCTCTTCATGGCTGTTTCTCTCTCTCTCTCTCCATCTCCCTTCCTCTCTGAAATCAATATATATTCTATACACAGAGCAGCCAGATGGTGATGATCTCTGAACGCATAACCATCTGGCCACTCCGTGTCTGTCCTATAGAATAAAAGGCGAATATGCAAATGGTCCCCCCGACCGGGAGTTCGACCAGCAGGCAGGCCGGCCAACCGCCCACGTCCCCTCCCCCTGGCCAGGCTGGCCGGACCCCACCCATGCACGAATTCATGCACCGGGCCTGTAATATAGATAGATAGATAGATAGATAGGTAGATAGATGATAGATAGATAGATAGATAGATAGATAGATAGATAGATATAGATAGATAGATAGATGATAGATAGATATAGATATAATTGATAGATAGATAGATGATAGATAGAGATAGAGAGATAGATGATGGATAGATAGATATAGATGATAGATATGATTGATAGATAGATGATAGAGATAGAGAGATAGATGATAGATAGATAGATATAGATGATAGAGAGATGATAGATAGATAGATAGATAGATAGATAGATAGATAGATATAGATAGATAGATGATAGAGAGATAGATATAGATGATAGATAGATAGATAGATAGATAGATAGATATAGATAGGTAGATAGATAGATAGATAGATAGATAGATAGATAGATAGATATAGATGATAGATAGATGATAGATAGAGAGATAGATATAGATGATAGATAGATAGATAGATAGATGATAGATAGATAGATAGATAGATAGATAGATAGATATAGATGATAGATAGATGATAGATAGATAGATAGATATAGATAGATAGATGATAGAGAGATAGATATAGATGATAGAGAGATAGAGAGAGAGATAGCTAGATAGCTAGATAGATAGATAGATAGATAGATAGATAGATAGATAGATATAGATAGATGATAGATATAGATATAGATGCATAGAACAGAGACAAACACACAGAGACAGGGGGGCTAGAGAGGAAGGCAGGCAGAGAGAAAGAAGAAAGAAAAAGAAAGAGAAAGAAAGAAAAGAAGGAAAAAAGAGAGAGAGAGAGAGAGTGGGGGGGTCCGTGTGGGGAGGGGTCAGCCCCCCCCCCCCGCCCCCCGAGGTCCCTCCGAATCACAGCGACAAGATGGATTCGGTAAATGCCTCACGGAAATTCGTCCTCGGCCGCCCGGACCATAAATCCTCACATCGCCCTGATTTACCCCCATCCCGGCCACGGCGGACGCCCCGTAAATTAGGCCCATAAATGCCATCTGCGGGGCCATTAGCGGAAACAATCACCGGCTTCCCTCTGCACTTAAGAGCCTCCCCCTCCCCTCCCCTCCCCTCCCCTCCCCTCCCCTCCCCGGAGCCTCCTCCTCCCCCCCCCCCAGTCTGTCACCAGGGCCGGCCGGACAGACAGCCCCTCGCCGACCACCCCAACCCAGCCCGCGTCTCGGTTCCACGCCTGAGTCACCCTCTGACCCCGACGATACGGTTCCTGGGGAGCCCGGGTCCTTATGGCTGAACACCAGCCAAACCCTTCCCATGTTTTGGCCAAGGGGGGGGCATCAGAGGGCCCCGAGAATTCGGATTTCCAGCGTCTCAGACCCGACCGGATTCACATCCTCGGAAGGAAAGGATGTACAGAAGCCCAAAGCTCCCCCTCCCCCCACCCCCAAGGTGATGACCTGTGCAGGTCACGAGGACAGCCGTGCAACCTCTTAGGTGCCGTGCCGGGGGCCCGCAAATTAAACTGCATGGGATCCGTTCCCTTCTGAAAGGGCACCACCCTACCCCCCCTTCTACCTCGTGAGGACACCGTGAGGCCTCAGCCACCTTGGACCCAGGAAGCGAGCTGTTACCGGACGATGAATCACCGGGCACGTGGCTCGATCTTGGAGGCACGGCTCCCAAAAGTGTCATAGGTTAAGCTCCCGGTCGGCCAATCAACCAATCAGAGCGTCATATGCTAATGATATGCTAAGGCCGCTCAACCGCTCGCGATGACGTGCACTGACCACCAGGGGGCAGACGCTCCGACCGGTAGGTCAGCTTGCTGCTGGGGTCCGGCCAATCGGGACTGAGCGAGACGGGCCGGACTCGCCCTGGAGCCCTCCCGCGGTCCCTCCCCGGCTGGCCAACCTCCCGCGTCCCTCCCCGGCCCCGATCGTGCACCCGTGGGGTCCCTCAGCCTGGCCTGCGCCCTCTCGCCATCCGGGACCCCTCGGGGGATGTCGGAGAGCCGGTTTCCGCCCGATCCCGCAGGCCAGGCCGAGGGACCCCACGGGTGCACGAATTCGTGCACCGGGCCTCTAATGTGTATGTATATGTGTGTGTGTGTGTGTGTGTGTTTAATCCTCACCCGAGGATATTTTTCCATTGATTTTTAGAGAGAGAGAAAGACACAGAAATATTGATGTGAGAGAGACACATCGATGGGTTGCCTCCTCCAGGGCCCAGGCTGGGGATGTGCCTGCAACCGAGGTCCGTGCCCTTGACCGGGAATCGAACCCGGGACCCTTCCGTCCGCAGGCCGATGCTCTATCCACTGAGGCAAATCGGCCAGGTCTGTAAATATGTTTTTATTGATTTGGGAGAGAGAGAGAGAGAGAGAGAAACGTCCAGGATGAGAGAGAATCACGGACCGGCTGCCTCCTGCACGCCCCCTACTGGGGATGGAGCCCGCAACCCGGGCCTGTGCCCTTGACCGGGATTCGAACCCGGGACCTCCTGGTTCCTAGGCCGACGCTCAACCCCTAAGCCACGCCGGCGGGACCCGGCTTCTCTCCTTTTCATTCCCAGGATGCTTTTTTTCATTCTGCAGCGTCTGTCGAGGTTCGGGGCGTGGCGTTGACGGCAGGGAGGGGGTCCAATCTCCCACGTGCCCCCTCCTCCTTCAACGTCCACGGGAGAAATAATGCCCACGCGTGTCGGAACCAGCCTGCAGAAGCCCGGGGCGGCCTTTGTGGTCTGTACGTCACGGCTCGGCGTACACACACGTGGGCCCCCTCCACGGAGCGGAGTCCCCTCTTCGATCCCCATCCCTCCGCCCGGCGGAGTTATCGGACGGAAGCTCGTTCATCGAAGACAAACAGCTCGCTGTCTCCAGACGCCCGGGTGGCTCTTGTGTTTTT
Organism: Cnephaeus nilssonii; assembly: GCF_951640355.1. NCBI lineage: Eukaryota > Metazoa > Chordata > Mammalia > Chiroptera > Vespertilionidae > Cnephaeus > Cnephaeus nilssonii. The sequence continues at coordinate 37,504 of NW_027645453.1, read as the reverse complement.
TTTAAAAAAATAAATACAAATGAAAAGAATGATACAAAGTAGCAAATGCAATTAGCAATGATTTTCCAGACGAGAGGAGGTTTACGCACGTCTCTCCCCCCGCCTCCCACACCCACACTCGGTTCCCGGGAAATGGATTCGTTCGCCCCGGCCGGTGTGGCTCAGTGGGTAGAGCGCCAGCCTGCGGACGGGAGGGTCCCGGGTTCGATTTCCGGTGAAGGGCACGTGCCCGGGGTTGCGGGCTCGGTCCCCAGTCGGGGGCGTGCAGGAGGCAGCCGATCCATGATTCTCTCTCATCATGGACGTTTCTATCTCTCTCTCTCTCTCCCTCTCCCTTCCTCTCTCTCTAAAAAGAAAAAAAAAATTCAATCTATCTATATAAAAGCCTAATATGCAAAGTGTCCCCGCGAGAGTTCGACCGGGAGACCGGCGAGTTCGATCGCTCGCTATGACGTGCGCTGACCACCAGGGGGCGGCCGGCAGCCGGATGGCCCCGATCGTCCCTGATCACCGTCCAGCCCTATGGGGCTCTACTCGTGCACGAATTTCATGCACAGGGCCGCTAGTTTTAAACACGTTTTTATTGATTTCTGAGAGGAAGAGAGAGGGAGAGAGAGAGAAACATCCATGAGGAGAGAGAATCACGGACCGGCTGCCTCCTGCACGCCCCCTACTGGGGATGGAGCCCACAACCCGGGCATGTGCCCTTGACCGGGAATCGAACCTGGGACCTCCTGGTTCATAGGTTGACCATCAACCACTGAATACCACTGGCCGGGCAGTTTCTGTAATTTTTAATGTTCTGCCCAATTCTATATATATAGATAGATAGATTGATTGATTGATTGATTGATTGATTTCAGAGAGAAAGGGAGAGGGAGAGATAGAAACATCCATGATGAGAGAGAATCACGGACCGGCTGCCTCCTGCACGCCCCCTACTGGGGATCGAGCCTGCAACCCGGGCATGTGCCCTTGACCGGGAATCGAACCCGGGACCTCCTGGTTCCTAGCTCTGTGCTCAAGCACCGAGCCCTGCCGTCCGGGCATAAAAAATAAAATTAAATTAAAAATAAAGAATGTCCGGGGGACCCAGGTAGTCTTCAGGGCAATTACGCTATTTCACGGAACATGTGCACGGGGTTTGCCAGCAGAGGTAGGAGAGAGAGAGAGAGAGAGAGAGAGAGAGAGAGAGAGAGAGAGAGAGAGAGAGATGGATACACTGTCTATCTTTCGTCCATTACAATGTATCCATGGTGTCTCTGAGATTGCCACAATGTATCTCACCAGCACGCACACGCACGCGCGCGCACGCACACACGTGCGTCTTGGGGGAAAAAACCCAGCCTTTTCTACTCATTTCCCTCTCCCCCCCCCCCCAATCCTCCCGTGGCTCCGAAAAGAAGTTAAGCCTCTTAATTTTATGTGTAATGGGGTTGGGGGAAAGGAAGAAAAAAAAAACAACAAGATTCCAACAGCCAAACCGTGGCTCTTATAAAACCGGGCACTAAGTAGGAATAAATCCCCCATAAATGTTGGTTAAGTCAACCAGCGGCTTTTACAAGTCCCCCAAAAACCGCCCCGGGGGGGGGGGGCGTTCCGGGCGAGTTTGAGAGGCGCGCGCCCCCCCCCCCCCCCTTGCGCTCCGTGCCAAAGGCGCGCGCCAAATTGCGCGCACGTGCGCCTCGCGTTCCGGCGCGATCCACCTGGAGTCGCTCCGCGTGGGAGGGCGTTTTTCCCATCTATTGGGGGGCGGAGGGGGGACTCCGGGTACAGTTTCCCAAACATGGGCACCCAAGGCCTCTATCCAGACATCTCCCTTCTCCCTGGCGCGCGTTTGGACACATGGAAACGTTTTCCCAACATTCAAACCCACACCCCCCCCCCCCATGCACCCACCCGCCCCCTTTTTATTATCCGTCTCCATCTCGCTCTTCTTGGCGCCTTGAATGGACAGGGTGTCCGACCCCTCCCCCCCAAAAAAAAAAATGTGTATGCACTTGGAATGATGATGATGATAAAGGCCGTGTTTATGAACATACAGTTCGTTTTCAAAATGTAAAAGAATCTACAGAAATGAATGAATATATATATATATATATATACTGAGTGGCCAGATGATGATGATCTCTGAACGCATAATAACCTGGCCGCTCCGTGTCTATCCTATAGAATAAAAGGCGAATATGCAAATGGTCCCCTCGACCGGGAGTTCGACCAGCAGGCAGGCCGGCCAACTGCCCACGTCCCCTCCCCCTGGCCAGGCTGGCCGGACCCCACCCATGCACGGATTCATGCACCGGGCCTCTAATATATATATATATATATATATATATATATATATATATATATATATATATATATATATACACACACACGGAGTGGCCAGGTTATTATGCGTTCAGAGATCATCATAATCTGGCCACTTCGTGTATATATACCAACGCCTGCTTTTTTTTTAAGCAATAAAAGAAATGCACACTTTATTATTTATACATAAAAAAATACGAGTGCTATTTCAGGTTTTTGAAATAAATTTTTATTATTGATTTCAGAGAAGAAGGGAGAGGGAGAGAGAGAGAGAGGAACATCCATGAGGAGAGAGAATCATGGACCGGCTGCCTCCTGCACGCCCCCCTCCTGGGGATGGAGCCCGCAACCGGGCCTGTGCCCTTGACCAGGAATCGAACCCGGGACCCTTCTGTCCGCAGGCCGAGGCTCCATTCATGGAGTGTTGCCGGTTTTATGCCGTACACTTTACGGTTTATGTATCCCCGTTAAAAAAATAAAACGTCTGGTGGCCACTTTTGGATAAACGGTCTTTGTTCGAAGCTTAGCCTGGCTTCCCCCGTGATTTCTAATCAGTTAACCCTGAAAAGGAATGAAAAGGGAGTGAGTTGCCCCGCCAGGGTGGCTCAGAGGTGGAGCGTCGGCTTAGGAACCAGGAGGTCAGGGTTCGATTCCCGGTCAAGGGCACAGGCCCGGGTTGCAGGCTCCATCCCCAGTAGGGGGCGTGCAGGAGGCAGCCGGTCTGTGATTCTCTCTCATCATGGATGTTTCTCTCTCTCTCTCTCTCTCCCTTTCTCTCTGAAATCAATAATATATATGTATCTATACTAATAAAAGGTGAGGTGATCCGCGTGCCCATACACGACGCCCTCATGACGTCACAAGATGGCCACCACAAGATGGCCGGCAGGGGAGGGCAGTTGGGGGCAATCAGGCCTACAGGGGAGGGCAGTTGGGGGCGACCAGGCCTGCAGGGGAGGGCAGTTGGGGGCGATCAGGCCTGCAGGGGAGGGCAGTTGGGGGCGACCAGGCCTGCAGGGGAGGGCAGTTGGGGGCGATCAGGCCTGCAGGGGAGGGCAGTTGGGGGCGATCAGGCCAGCAGGGGAGGGCAGTTGGGGGCGATCAGGCCTGCAGGGGAGGGCAGTTGGGGGCGATCAGGCCAGCAGGGGAGGGCAGTTGGGGGGGGACCAGGCCTGCAGGGGAGGGCAGTTGGGGGTGATCAGGCCGGCAGGGGAGCGGTTAGTAGCCAGCGGTCCTGGATTGTGAGAGGGATGTCTGACTGCCTGTTTAGGCCCGATCCCGGCAGTCGGACATCCCCCGAGGGGTCCCAGATTGGAGAGGGTGCAGGCCAGGCCGAGGGACACCCCCCTGTGCACGAATTTCATGCACCGGGCCTCTAGTATACATATATGTATACACACACACACACACACACACACACACACACATATATATGCACATACTGAGTGGCCAGATGATGATGATCTCTGAACGCATAATAACCTGGCCACTCCGTGTGTGTGTGTGTGTGTGTGTGTGTGTGTATATATATATATATATATATATATATATATATATATATGAGGCCTGGTGCATGAATCCGTGCATGGGTGGGGTCCGGCCAGCCTGGCCAGGGGGAGGGGACGTGGGTGGTTGGCCGGCCTGCCTGCTGGTCGAACTCCCGGTCGAGGGGACCATTTGCATATCAGCCTTTTATTCTATAGGACAGACACGGAGTGGCCAGATGATTGTGCGTTCAGAGATCACCATCATCTCGCCTCTCGGTGTATATATATATATATTTTATTTTTAAGGCTCATGATGGCCCCAAACACGAGGGCTTTGGCTAAAAACCCGTTTCCAGCCTCCGGCTCGCAGGCGTCCGCCGGGTGTGAATTCACAGCTGTGGACGGAAGTCGCGTGCGCGCACACCCTGTAAATCCATCGCCGGCGGCCCGCACAGCCACGCTTTTCCAGACACACCTCGGTAATGACTCACATCCAGGGCCGCACAGAACCCCCGTCGGAAAAGGAAATTTACAGCCTGTGTTTCTAGAAATTGTAATAATAATAAATAAATAAGCCTCGGCCGGTGTGGCTCAGTGGATAGAGCGTCGGCCGGCGGACGGAAGGGTCCCGGGTTCGATTCCGGTCAAGGGCACGTACCTCGGTTGCGGGCTCCTCCCCGGCCCGGGCCCTGGTCGGGGCGCCTGCAGGAGGCAACCCATCGATGTGTCTCTCTCACGTCGATGTTTCTCTCTGTCTCTCCCTCTCTCTTCCCCTCTCGCTAAAGATCAAGGTCCCTGTGTGTGTATAGACACCTGTAAATTCCATGCACATATGTAGAATAGAACCTACATATGTGCATAGAATCTACAGGAGTCTGCTCACACCCAGGTCACTTATAAATATCTACATATGTGCATAGAATCTACAGGTGTCTGCTCACACCCAGGTCACCTGTACACATGTATGTGTGTGCATAGAATCGCTCATGCCTGGTCACCTGTGCACATGTATGCATGTGCATAGAATTGCACACGCCCGGTCACCTGTACACATGTATGCATGTGCATAGAATGGCTCGTGCCCGGTCACCTGTACACATGTATGTATGTGCATAGAATGGCTCATGCCCGGTCACCTGTACACATGTATGTATGTGCATAGAATGGCTCACGCCCAGGTCACCTGTACACATGTATGCATGTGCATAGAATCGCTCATGCCCGGTCACCTGTGCACATGTATGCATGTGCATAGAATCGCTCATACCCAGGTCACCTGTACACATGTATGTATGTGCATAGAATCTGTAGGTACCGACATGTGTGCAAAGGGTTTTAGGGGTCGGACCCTGCCAATGGCCAGTGGTATCCACACGCCTCCCGGTACCCGCGCCCCCCCCCCGTGCCCCTGGGAAGGTGGCTCAGGTGTGGGAGGTGCAGGAACAGGCCTGTACGGAGCCCCCACCCACCTCCCCTGGTCTGCACGCCCCCGTCCATCCGGCCGAGCCCATGTGCCCGGCGGGACCCCGGATGACTGAGCACCCCATTCACCGCCTTGAACTCCGACCCCCGTCCGGAGACGGATAGGCCTTCATTTCACGGCGCTATGACCGCGATCCATTCTGCCGCGTCCTGGGCGTCGGTAATTGGCCGTCCAGGGGGAGCGATGAAGAAGGCGGTCCGGCCGGTTATTAGGGTATCGATTGACCCTGACCCCCCCCCCCAGGCCGCCCCGAGCTGGTCACATGTCAGGGGCGTGAGCCGAGGGGCAGGGACGGCTCGGTGTGGGCCGTGCCAATGTGGGGGGGTCACTGTGTTCCCCTTGCCCGCCCCCCCTGTCCCCCTAGACGGATGAGAAGAGCTGTGATGGCAGGCTCCCACACGGAGGGTGTGTGTGTGTGTGTGTGTGTCCGCCTTTACCCAAGGATTTTCCCCATTGATTTTTTAAAATATACACAGAGCGGCCAGATGACGAGGATCTCTGAACGCATAATCATCCGGCCGCTCCGTGTCGATCCTATAGAATAAAAGGCGAATATGCAAATGGTCCCCTCGACCGGGAGTTCGACCAGCAGGCAGGCCGGCCAACCGCCCATGTCCCCTCCCCCGGGCCAGGCTGGCCGGACCCCACCCATGCACGGATTCATGCACCGGGCCTCTAAATAATATAGATATAGATATAGATATAGATATAGATATAGATATAGATATAGATGATATAGATATAGATATAGATATAGATATAGATATAGATATAGATATAGATATAGATATAGATGATATAGATATAGATATAGATGATATAGATATAGATATAAATGATATAGATATAGATATAGATGATTTAGATATAGATATAGATATAGATATAGATATAGATATAGATATAGATATAGATATAGATATAGATGATGAGATAGAGATAGAGATATACATATAGAGATAGAGATAGAGATATATAGATATAGATATAGATGATATAGATATAGATATAGATATAGATATAGATATAGATATAGATGATATAGATATAGATATAGATGGTATAGATATAGATATAGATGATTTAGATATAGATATAGATATAGATATAGATATAGATATAGATATAGAGATAGATAGATATAGATATGGAGATAGAGATAGAGATACACACACACTGAGTGGCCAGGTTATTATGCGTTCAGAGATCATCATCATCTGGCCACTCACTGTATATTTTTATTGCTTTCAGAGAGGAAGGGAAAGAGAGAGAGAGAGAAACATCCATGAGGAGAGAGAATCACGGACCGGCTGCCTCCTGCACGCCCCTGACTGGGGATCGAGCCCACAACCCGGGCCTGTGCCCTTGACCGGGAATCGAACCCAGGACCTCCTGGCTCCTAGGTCCACGCTCAACCCCTGAGCCACGCCGGCCGGCCGGGCCCCAGCTCTGTCTGTCTCTCTCTCTCTCTTCCTCCAGCCACGCCTCCTCCAGGAAGCCCCTCTGGATTGCTCCCTGAAGCTGCCCTGTGTCTGAGCCTGGAGCGGCCGTGGTGGGGGGAGCGGGGGGGAGGAGGGATGGGGGGGAGGGGGGCGCAGGAAAGATTTACGTCCCCGTTGAGGTTTCTGCAGATTCCCGCCCCATAAAACTCGCCCGGGGAGGACTTTGATCTCCCGCACGCCCTTCTCCTGTGACGCAAAACCGTGGCTCTTTACACGCAGCAGACAGGGGTCGGTTGAAACGTGGAAATGCGTCCCCCCCTCACCCCCCGGCCGGTCCTGTCTGGGGGGGAAGGACCCTGTGGGGGACGGGGATGTGGGGGGACATTTGGTTCCACTTTTCACAAATGGATCAGGCCCATCGACTCCACTCACACAGGCTGTTTTGTGAAGCAAACTGTGTTGGTTTTTTTTTTTTTAATTTTTTATTTTGTGTTCATCCTTACCTGTGGATGGATATATATATATTTTTTAAAACGATGGGCTAGATCACTATTTTTTTTAAAATATATTTTATTGAATTTTTTACAGAGAGGAAGGGAGAGGGAGAGAGAGTCAGAAACATCGATGAGAGAGAAACATCCATCAGCTGCCTCCTGCACGCCCCCCACTGGGGATGTGCCCGCAACCAAGGTCCATGCCCTTGACCGGAATCGAACCCGGGACCCTTCCGTCCGCAGACCGACGCTCTACCCACTGAGCCACACCGGCCAGGGCTGGCTCCATCGTCTCTTTAGGTTTCGACGGGACGGAGGTTTGCCTGTTTGATTTGTGGCTTCATCGCACGGACGGACACACACACACACACACACACACACACTAGGGGGGTGAGGGCCGGGGGGTGGGAGGGTTGGGAGCCGGCTAGAAGGGGTTCATGGGAGGAAATGGGGTGGGACATAGGTAATACGTTCAACAAAAAAGATCGAAAGAAGAAAAAAAAAAACCGCCGAAACCGGTGTGGCTCAGTGGATAGAGCGTCGGCCTGCGGACGGAAGGGTCCCGGGTTCGATTCCCGGTCAAGGGCATGTACCTTGGTTGCGGGCACATCCCCAGTGGGGGGCGTGCAGGAGGCAGCTGATGGATGTTTCTCTCTCATCGATGTTTCTGACTCTCTATCCCTCTCTCTTCCTCTCCGTAAAAAATCAATAAAATATATTTAAAAAAAAAAGAAAAGAAAAAAGAAAAAAAAACACCTACGTTCGTAGCGACGTTATTTACCACGAGAGCCCGGGTTCCCAGTCCTGGCCGGTGATCAGGGCCAATCGGGGTCTCCCTGAGTTCGGCGCCGCCCCCTGGTGGTCAGCGCACGTCATGGCGAGCGATCGGACTCTCGAGGGGACACTTTGCATATTGGCCTTTTATATACACGGAGCGGCCAGATGATGATGATCTCTGCTGGTCGAACTCCCGGTCGAGGGGACCATTTGCATATTAGCCTTTTATTCTATAGGACAGACACGGAGTGGCCGGATGATGATGATCTCTGAACGCATAATAACCTGGCCACTCCGTGTGTGTGTATATATATTAGAGGCCCGGTGCATGAATCCGTGCATGGGTGGGGTCCGGCCAGCCTGGCCAGGGGGAGGGGACATGGGCGGTCGGCCGGCCTGCCTGCTGGTCGAACTCCCGGTCGAGGGGACCATTTGCATATTCGCCTTTTATTCTATAGGATCGACACGGAGCGGCCGGATGGTTATGCGTTCAGAGGTCATCATCATCTGGCCGCTCCATGTATATCTTAGAGGCCCGGTGCACGAATTCATGCACAGGTGGGGTCCCTCGGCCTGGCTGGCGATCGGGGCCAATGAGAGCCGTCTCACCCAGTCCTGATCAGGGCCATCGGCGCCGGCCGGGGTGAGGGACCGCGAGGGATTGGCTGTGGGCGTGCACTGACCACCAGGGGGCAGCTCCTGACTTGAGCGTCTGCCCCCTGGTGGCCAGAGAGTGTCATAGCTACTGTTCGTTCGATCGCGTAGGCTTTTATACACACGGAGTGGCCAGATGATGATGATCTCCGAACGCATAACCATCCGGCCACTCCGTGTCTGTCCTATAGAATAAAAGGCTAATATGCAAATGGTCCCCTCGACCGGGAGTTCGACCAGCAGGCAGGCCGGCCAACCGCCCACGTCCCCTCCCCCTGGCCAGGCTGGCCGGACCCCACCCATGCACGAATTCATGCACCGGGCCTCTAATATAATATATATATATACACACACTGAGTGGGCAGATTAATATGCGTTCAGAGATCATCATCATCTGGCCGCTCCGTGTCTACAGATAGAAGACAGCTCGGATCTGGACACAGCCCGAATGCCCATCCATAGACGCGTGGATAAAACAGCCGTGGGACGTCGACGCCGTGGAATACTACGCAGCCCTGAAAAAGGACGCTCTCTCACCCTCTGAGACGGCACGGAGGGCCCTGGAGAGCGTGATGCTGAGGGACATAAGCCGGTCAGAGAAAAGACAGGTGTCCCGTGACCTCACGCCCACGTGGACGCGAATGAACCAAACACACGGATGAACAGAATAGACCCAGAGGCAGAGACGCATCGGACAGACGGTCGAACCTCAGAGGGAAGGCGGGGGAGGGCGGGTGGGTGGGGAGAGATGAACCAATGACCTTATAGGCATCGATGCATCACCCGTGGACACAGACAATGAGGGGGTGCAGGCCTGGGGTTGGGGGGACCAGGGCGGGCTGGAGGGGGTCCATGGGGGGGGGGAAATGGGGGCATATAGGTAATACTTTTAACAAAACAGATTTTTTTAAAAAAAAGACAGAAAGCATGAGGCCCAGCCTGCAGGCCCAGGCGGTATGGACTTCTCATCACCTGCTTACAGGACGGGGGGGGGGGGGGGGGGACCCTGAGGTCTTTGTCCTGGGGGAGGGGAGGTCGGGGGGACGGTGGGGAGTCGGGGGGCAGGTCCAGGCCGAGCCGATGTTTGCTTTGCATTTAGGGGCGAAACTTCAAAGCCAGGCCGGTCCCCTGTGTGCTGAGCTCGAGGCCCCGGCTTCATCCCTTTCTAACCGATTTTTAATGAATTTTTATTAGAACGGCATGCGGGCGCTTACGGATTTCTCTCTCTCTCTCTCTCTCCGTGTTTGGCCTGGCATCGGGGGGGGGGGGGGGGGGGGGGCCGTGTGTGTGTGTGTTTTCATATCAGGCTTGGGAACGCGGGTGCAGGATGGAATCAAAGAGTCCAGGCCCCCGGCCGGCGTGGCTCAAGGGTTGGGCGTCGACCGAGGAACCAGGAGGTCACGGGTTCGATTCCCGGTCAAGGGCACAGGCCCGGGTTGTGTGCTCGATCCCCAGTAGGGGGCGTGCAGGAGGCAGCCGATCCGTGATTCTCTCTCATCATCGATGTCTCTCTCTTTCTCTCCCTTCCTCTCTGACATCAATAAAACTGCATTTTAAATTTTAAAAAATAATAATATTGTACGTAATACCTTAATCAATAAAGAAAAAATTTAAAAATATATCTGGGGGGGAAAAAAGGAAGAAAAAAAATAACATTGAATGTAAACTGACATTGAAAAACATTTTTTGGCCCCGGCTGGTGTGGCTCAGTGGATAGAGCGTCGGCCTGCAGACTGAAGGGTCCCGGGTTCGATTCCCGGTCAAGGGCACAGGCCCGGGTTGCAGGCTCCATCCCCAGTAGGGGGCGTGCAGGAGGCAGCCGGTTCATGATTCTCTCTCCTCATGGATGTTCCTCTCTCCCTCTCCCTCTCCCTTCCTCTCTGAAATCAAGAAAATAAATATATTTTAGCCCGGCCGGCGTGGCTCAGTGGTTGAGCGTTGACCTGTGAACCAGGAGGTCCCGGGTTCGATTCCCGGTCAAGGGCACAGGCCCGGGTTGTGGGCTCCATCCCCAGCAGGGGACGTGCAGGAGGCAGCCGATCCATGATTCTCTCTCCTCATGGATGTTTCTCTCTCTCTATTCCTCTCTGAAATCAAGGGGAAAAAATGTATTTTAAATAAAAAATAAAATAATATTGAATGCAAACTGTCGTGGAAAAACACATGGGTGCATTTTGGAAGATGCCGGGGACCTCCCCGCCGGAGCCGGTGGCCGGGATGAGGTCATTACGCCCTCATTAGCACGCCGTTCCCCGTAACCACCCGGGCACGCCTCTCACGTTTCCCCCCGTCCATATCCCCGAAACTGGATACGGCCCCAAAGCTGTGAGGGGTGCTGACGTCCGAGGGGGAGATGGGGTTTCACCGCCCACCCCAGGCCTCCCTGCTCCGTCAGCAGGCTGTCAGGATGGTGTTAGCCCAAACCCCCCGAGGTCACGGGTCAAGGGCCCCCCGGGATCCGAGTGGAGTTGACAGGACACATTCCATCTGTCCCATCTCCCCGCCCCCCAACACCCCCCTTACACACACACCTGGCCCCATCATGCATGTGAAATCTGTCTTCGGGAATCCACCCTCCCCGCCCGCCCCCCCCCAAAAAAAAACAGCGCCCTGTCCCCCAGTCCTCGAGAGAGGAATTTAACTTGGTGATTTTCAAATGGTTCTCCAAGGAAATACGTGGATTGGGGGCCTACGTCAGCTTTCCATGTATTTTTTGTGTGTGTGTGTGTGAGTGTGTATTTTTCTCTCTCAAATCCCCATGGAGCCGATACGAGCGTTTGGGTTGTAAGTCTGTTGGTCTTCACTTTTTAAAAAATATATATTTTTTTTTATTGGTTTTTTACAGAGAGGAAGGGAGAGGGAGAGAGAGTCAGAAACATCGATGATGAGAGAGAAACATCCATCAGCTGCCTCCTGCACGCCCCCCACTGGGGATGTGCCCGCAACCAAGGTCCCTGCCTTTGACCGGGAATCGAACCCGGGACCCTTTAGTCCGTGGGACGATGCTCTAACCACTGAGCAGAACCAACTAGGGTTTGGCCTTCTTTTTAGAAATATATTTTTTTATTGGTTTCAGAGAGGAAGGGAGAAGAAGAGAGAGAGAGAGAGAGAGAGAGAGAGAGAGAGAGAGAGAGAACATCCAATATCATAAAAGCCTGATATGCTAAGTATCCGGTCGTCCAGTCATCCATTCAACCAATCAGAGCGTCATATGCTAATGATATGCTAAGGACGCTCAACTGCTCGCTATGACGTGCACTGACCACCAGGGGGCAGACAGTCGACCAGTCGCTATGACGTGCACTGACCACCAGGGGGGCAGACGCTCCGACCGGTAGGTCAGCTTGCTGCTGGGGTCCGGCCGATCGGGACTGAGCGAGACGGGCCGGACACGCCCTGGAGCCCTCCCGCGGTCCCTCCCCGGCTGGCCCACCTCCCGCGTCCCTCCCCGGCCCCGATCGTGCACCGGTGGGGTCCCTCAGCCTGGCCTGCGTCCTCTCGCCATCCGGCCCAAGGGACCCCCCCCTCCCCAGTGCACGAATTTCATGCACCGGGCCTCTAGTGTATGAGGAGAGAGAATCATGGACCGGCTGCCTCCTGCACGCCCCCGACTGGGGATGGAGCCCGCAACCCGGGCCTGTGCCCTTGACCGGGAATCGAACCCGTGACCTCCTGGTTCCTAGGTTGACGCTCAACCCCTGAGCCTCACAGGCCTTCTTTTTCTTAATTTTCATCTCATCTGAGGACAGGTTTTCATGCATTTGAGAGCGAGAGAGAGAGAGAGAGAGAGAGAGAGTGTTTTGGGGAGCCCTCCCCTAACTCAGTCCCTGTCCCCGGTGGCCTGCTTAACCCTCAGCGTCGGGCGATGGTTGTCAGGAGGGTCCGAGAAAGCCACAATGCCTGAGCCCCGTGGTCCGGCAAACCGCGGCCCGCGAGCCACGGGCGGCTCTCCGGCCCCCGGCGTGTGGCTCTTCCACAAAACACCACAGCCCGGGTGCGTCTGTGGTGTTCGAAGACGCTTACGTTTAAAAAATGTGGCTCTCCGAGGAAATGTCCATCGTTGTGCTGCGGATATTTGGCTCCGGGGACGGATGGGTTTGCCGACCGCTGGGTTAGCCCATCGCCGGGAGAAGCCAGAGCAAAAATAAGGACGCGGCCCTCCGATCCCGCGTGTTCGGGTCCGGGCATCGGATTCCACGCGGACAAGACGGGGCGGCCGAGGAGCCCCCGTTCCTTCCCCTCTGAGGCCCCGAAACCTCGGGGAATTTTGTCTGTCTGTTGTCTCTGGGACGGAGACGACCCTGGCTGGCTCCCTAAGGCATGCACACACACACACATGCACACACATGCACACACACACATGCACACGCACACACACACCATCCAGCTCCGAGCAGCCGGTGGGATGCTGAGGGCCTTTGGAATTCCTCAACATTCCATTCATTTCCCTCGCTGGGCCGGCCGGCCGGCGGGCGAGACATGGCTCAGACCCAGAGCGGAGCCTGGGACGTCCTGGCTGGTGGACGTGGGAGGTTGGGGCTTGGAGGGTCCGAGGGACCCCCCGTCTCCAAAAAAATATGCATTTCCTTTTTAAAAAAATATATATTTTATTGATTTTTTGCAGAGAGGAAGGGAGAGGGAGAAACATCCACGAAGAGAGAGAAACATCCATCAGCTGCCTCCTGCACGCCCCCCACTGGGGATGTGCCCGCAACCAAGGTCCACGCCCTTGACCAGGAATCGAACCCGGGACCCTTCCGTCCGCAGGCCGACGCTCTATCCACTGAGCCACACCGGCCAGGGCCGGCTGCTGCCCGTTTTTATGGCGTTCTCGCGTCTCGCTCGATACGTGTGGTCGTGGCTCCCCCGGTCGGTCGGGAGGGAGGGGGTGGGGGGGGTCCCCATTCTCTCCGATACCTGCTCCCGAGACCACCTGGGGCAGCGGAAATGTTCGAGGTAATCGGTGTGGTCTGGGGGTGGGGGGGGGGGGGGGAACCGTCGGGCCGTCCAGAGCAATTTCCATCCTTTACGAGCTCAGTAAATCAGCGGGGCGCCCGGTCACACCCCATAGAACTTCCTGAGCCCACGGCGACGTCATCGCCACCGGCTGAATGCTCCTGCCCACCCCCCCGGCGTGCGTGTGCGTGTGTGTGTGTGTGTGTGTGTGTGTGTGTGTGTGTGTTTCTCCAAGGACACCCTCCTCCCTCCTCCTTTTCGTTTTTACTGGAGGCTTGATGCACGAAATTCGTGCCAAGGGGGCGCTCGGCCCTCCCGGCCCCAGCTTCGTCCGGAAGGTCGTCCGGAAGGTCGTCCGGAAGGTCATCCGGAAGGACGTCCGGAAGGTCGCTCGGCTGTCCGGTCTAATGAGCCTATTTTGCTTTTATTATTTTTTAAAATATTTTTTTATTGATTTTTTTTACAGAGAGTAAGGGAGAGGGATAGAGAGTCAGAAACACTGATGAGAGAGAAACATCCATCAGCTGCCTCCTGCACGCCCCCCATCAGGGATGTGCCCGCAACCAAGGTCCATGCCCTTGACCGGAATCGAACCCGGGACCCTGCAGTCTGCAGGCTGACACTCTAGCCACGGAGCCACAATGGCTAGGCCTGGCTGAGTGTATTTTATTTTTAAAAAAATATATATTTTTATTGATTTCAGAGAGGAAGGGAGAGGGAGAGAGGGAAACATCCATGATGAGAGAGAATCATGGACCGGCTGCCTCCTGCACGCCCCCGACTGGGGATCGAGCCCACAACCCGGGCCTGTGCCCTGGACCTGGAATCGAACCCGGGACCCTTCCATCCACAGGCCGGCGCTCTATCCAGGGAGCCACACCGGCCAGGGCTGTGAAAATTCTTTAAAAAAACAAACAAACACTAAGGCGCTGGCTGGGTTGCAGAGTTGGGGGGGAGCAGCAAAAATCCCAATACATCAAGGTTGTGGGTTCGAACCCTGGCCGGGGCGCATGCAAGAATTAACCAAGGAATGCAAGAATTGGTGGGACATTGCTCCAATCTCTCTCTCTCTCTCTCTCTCTCTCTCGAAAAATCAATAAATAAAAATTTTAAAAATTAAAAAGAACCACACACACACACAAAAAAAAAAGTAACGTCGGCAAGCCTGAGCCGTAAAAAAAAAAAAAAAAAATCAGCAAGAAATTTAGGGTGACTCGCTGCAGGAGGCAACCCATCGATGTGTCTCTCTTACATCAATGTTTCTCTCTTCCACTCGCTCTAAAAATCAACGGGGGAAAAAAAAATCCTCGGGTGAGGATTAACGAAAATAAAAATAAAATAAATTCGGAGTGAAAGCATTATGTTTTGGGGGGATTTTTGCTGTTGTTTCTTTAAATATATATATATATTTTTATTGATTTCAGAGAGGAAGGGAGAGGGAGAGAGAGAGAGAGAAACATCCATGAGGAGAGAGAATCATGGGCCGGCTGCCTCCTGCACGCCCCCTACTGGGGATCGAGCCCGGAACCCGGGCATGTGCCCTTGGCCGGGAATCGAACCCGGGACCCTTCCGTCTGTCTGCAGGCGGACTCTCTACCCACTGAGCTGCACCGGCCAGGGCAGAATTACGTTTGGGGTCCAGCCATACAGACCTGGGGTGTAAAAGGATGCGAGACAAGTTAGCCACGAAGTAACCGCTCCCGAGGCAAAAAACGGTGGCTTTTAAACGATTGTGAAGCCAGGGGCTCGGGAAACAGGCGCAAACATCGAGGGTTCCCGTAACCATCACGTCACGTCAGCAGTTACATCGTTGCTAGGTAACGTCAGCAGATACACTGTTGCTAGGTAACATCAGCGGATACATTGTTGCAACGTGATGTCAGCGGATACATTGTTGCTAGGTAACGTCAGCAGATACATTGTTGCTAGGTAACGTCAGCGGATACATTGTTGCAACGTGATGTCAGCGGATACATTGTTGCTAGGTAACGTCGGCAGATACATTGTTGCTAGGTAACGTCAGCGGATACACTGTTGCTAGGTAATGTCAGCGGATATACTGTTGCTAGGTAACGTCAGCGGATACACTGTTGCTAGGTAACATCAGCGGATACATTGTTGCAACGTAACGTCAGCGGATACATTGTTGCTAGGTAACGTCAGCAGATACACTGTTGCTAGGCAACATCAGCGGATACATTGTTGCAACATAATGTCAGCGGATACATTGTTGCAAACGTAATGTCTGCGGATACATTGTTGCGGCGTGATGTCAGCGGATACATTGTTGCAACGTGATGTCAGCGGATACACTGTTGCTAGGTGACCCCAGCAGATACACTGTTGCTAGGTAACGTCAGCAGATACACTGTTGCTAGGTAACGTCAGCGGATACATTGTTGCTAGGTAACGTCAGCGGATACACTGTTGCTAGGTAACGTCAGCGGATACATTGTTGCAAACGTAATGTCAGCGGATACACTGTTCTAGGTAACATCAGCGGATACATTGTTGCTAGGTAACGTCAGCGGATACACTGTTGCTAGGTAACGTCAGCGGATACATTGTTGCAAACGTAATGTCAGCGGATACACTGTTCTAGGTAACATCAGCGGATACATTGTTGCAAACGTATCGCCAGTGAATGCATTGTTGCAAACGTAATGTCAGCGGATACATTGTTGCTAGGTGACGCCAGCAGATACACTGTTGCTAGGTAACATCAGCGGATACATTGTTGCAAACGTAACGTCAGCGGATACATTGTTGCAAAAGCCACAAGACTGAAAAGCGCCCGAAACCACAGGGCTCTGGGGAGATGGAGACCAGAGAATCACAGGCCGGCCCGAGGCGGCCGGCCAGCTGGGGCCGCTGACGGGGAGTCTCCTTATTCCGGGACCCCGAACCCCTCCCCGTCCACCTGACAAATATCCATCATTTCCGTCCTGCCGGGGGGGGGGGGTGCTCACCAGCTGGGTGAGGGGGGGGGCCTGGCCCCGGGGGCACCGAGTCCGAATAGAAAGGAAATCGCTCTCCCTGATCGTCGGAGAGGAACACGCCTGTGGGATTCCCGTTCGGGGAACCTCAATGCCTTTCTTTCTTTTTTAATTTTATTTTTTTAAAAAAATTGATTTTTAGAAAAGAGAGAGGGAGAGAGAGAGAGAGACATGGGTTTGTGGTTCCGCGGATGAGGGTGAATTCTTGTAGGTGCCCCGACCGGGCGTGGGAATTCTGCACACTGGGGCGACATTCCTTTTATTTTATTTATTTTTTATTATTTTGGTTTTGTTTTAAATTTATTTGTGTTGATGACAGAGAGGTGGTGGGCGGGGGGCGGGGGTAGAAACATCCATGAGGAGAGAGCATCACGGACCGGCCGCCTCCTGCACCAGCTCACGCCGGGGATGGAGCCCGCACGCCGGGCGTGTGCCCTGGACCGGGAATCGAACCCTGACCTCCTGGTTCCTAGGCCGACGCTCAACCCCTGAGCCACGCCGGCCCCAGCTAGAGGATGCTCCTTTTTAAAAAATAATAATAAAATGAATAGACCTTTACGGTTAAAAAAAATGCAAAAAAAAAAAAAAAAAAGGAAAAAGGGAGAGAGCAACCCAGGGACGTGCCCTTGACCGGGAATCGAACCCGGGACCCTCCCGTCCGCAGGCCGACGCTCTGCCCACTGAGCCACACCGGCCAGGGCTCTTTCATTTCCTTCTTTCTTTATTTTTTTTTTTAATAATTTAAATATATTTTTATGGGTTTCAGAGAGAGGAAGGGAGAGAGAGAGAAACATCCAGGAGGAGAGAGAATCACGGACCGGCTGCCTCCTGCACGCCCCCCGCACTGGGGACCGAGCCTGCAACCCAGGTCCGTGCCCTTGACCGGGAATCGAACCCGGGACCCGTCCGTCTGCAGGCCGACGCTCTATCCACTGAGCCACACCGGCCGGGCCCCCCCACACACACACCCCGACATGTGGTTTTGATGGAGGCCCGGACGCTGTCAGCCCAGCAGCTCCACCAGCCCATTAACTTCACTCTCCAGAGAGAGAGAGAGAGAGAGAGAGAGAGAGAGAGAGAAAGCAAATGCCACAGACATTCTCGATTTCAAAAAGTGGATTTTCTTTTCCCCCATTTATTCTTTTTTTTTTTTTGGTCAACATGGCTCAAGCATGGTGGCGGGGAATTCATTCTGTCACCCCCAAAAAAAAGAAGAAAGAAAGAGAGAGAGAGAGACAGAGAGAGAGAGAGAGAGAGAGAGAGAGAGAGAGAAGAAACAAAATTAAAAATAAAAGATAAAACACGTAAAATGAAAGCGTTTGGGGCTTTATTCTCGCCAACGCCCCCCGAAACGCTGATGCTTGTCTGTCTTACTGTCTCCCTTTTTTTTTTTGGGGGGGGGGGAACCAGGACCCAGACAGGAACACCCCTCAATTAAAAGGACATTTGTGTGGGGACACGTCCGAGGCCCACACACTGGATGGGGGCTGGGGGGACCCCCACAAAAAACACGGACCTCGCACCCCGTCGACCCCGACCCGTCCGTCTGCCTTCAATGGGGGAAAAAAATCCCTTTTTTAATTTCCTTTCCCTGATCTGCTCCTCGGAGAAAGGAGGGGGGGGGGGGCGTGTGAGAGCCGAGGGGTGGATTTGGGGGTTGTTTTTTTTTTTTATTCCTCCCCTCTTTTCACACTCTGACGACAAATATTTGTGAGTTTATTTCTATCTCCGTGGGGACAAGGGTGTCCATTTATAGGCCGGGTTCCGGCAAAATTGCACGTTGTGACCAGAACGAAGAGGCAGGGGGTCGCTGGGGTGTCTGGGGACCCCCCCCAAAAAAAATGACAGACCCCCCCCCCCGACGGGTGCCAACGTGAGGGATTTTTTTTTCTCCGGACCCGCGGGTTTTGGGGGGCGGGCAGGAGGTGTGATTTCGGGAACACAGAAGCCCTGGACGCGTCTGGAAGTCCAGACACACACACACACACACACACACACACACACACACACGTATGTGCAAACATCACCCCCCAACGTGCATCGTAAATCATCCTCGCGGCTCGTAAATCGAGGGGCGCAGGGGGGGGGGGGTGGTGGGAAGAGAGAGGGGGGTGCAGGCGAAAAAGCAACAAGGGTCCCCAAATAGAAAAACAAACCCAGCCACCGTGTCAAATTTACACCCCGCGGCACGAAAACAGAGCCACGGTTTGGGGGCCCCCGAGGACCCCCCCAGACAAAACAGAAATTTTAAAAAATAATAATAATAATTAATAATAATAATAACGAGGAAAATAATAAATATGCACACGAGGAAGAAGCCGAGAGAGGCCGGCAGCCGAGACCACCCCCCGACACCCGGGACGAGGGACACGCAGAAAGTCGGGGGGCGAAGGTGGGGGGGGGAGGCAGGGAGCTGGGGTTTACGAAAAGATCCATTTTCAATAAATAAATGTGTCCCGTCTCCCTTCTTTCTCTCGCCTGGAAACCCGAGAGCTTTTACGCATTCCCCTGGGGGTGCCTTCTCCCTGCATATCCCGTCTCCATAAAACATCCGTCCTCGGCCACCGGTCCTCGCGTGCATCGAAAAAAAAACCCACAAAAAAAAAAAACCAAAAACAACCCAAAATAGCCAACCACCACCAGCAAATCCTTCTCAGCTCGTTTCTAATAAATTAGGCACCGGTTTTTGGGGGGGTTTTGTGTGTGTGTCTGTCTTTCTGTCTGTCTGTGTGTTTGATTGTGTGTGTTTTTATTTTTCAAATGTCAAACGTGTCCCCGGGCCCGGCCTCCCACGTTCGGACGAAAAGAAGTAAAAAAAAATAAAAAATAAAAATTAAAAAGTGCCTTAGAAATGTGTGTCCTTGTCTTCGCCCCACTATCTCCCAGGGTCCCCGTTTCGGGGGCAAAAAAGAAAAAAAAAAGCAGAGGAAACAGGGGTATGGGGTTCGGCGGCCCTCAGCGTGGGAACAGACAGGGACGGGGTTTTCGGTCGAGGGCTGGGCGTGCGTGTGAGCTCCGGACGGTGCAAAAAAATAAAAAATAAAAAATCTAGATTTTTTTTTTCCCCCACGTTGTCCAGACTCCCCACGGTGGACGCTGAGGGTGGCTCCGTGGCTGAGCGTCGACCTAGGAACCAGGAGGTCAGGGTTCGATTCCCGGTCGAGGGCACAGGCCCGGGTTGCGGGCTCCATCCCCAGTAGGAGGGCGTGCGGGAGGCAGCCGGTCCGTGATTCTCTCTCCTCATGGCTGTTTCTGTCTCTCTCTCTGTCTCCCTTCCTCTCTCTGACACCCATAAAAATATATTTAAAATAAAAATAAAAAATAAACCGGACCCTGCACGGACAGACCTGTCCCCCCCTCCATCCCCCCCCGGCCCCCGATCTTGGAACTCTTAGCAATTCCGAGGATGGGGTTTGAGATCCGGATCCTCCCAAAACCTTCCCCAATTGGGGGGGACGGGGGGGGAGGCGAATGGGATTGAGAAAGAGACAGAAGAGCCCTGGCCGGTGCGGCTCAGTGGATAGAGCGTCGGCCTGCGGACTGAAGGGTCCCGGGTTCGATTCCCGGTCAAGGGCGTGGACCTTGGTTGCGGGCACATCCCCAGGTGGGGGGCGTGCAGGAGGCGGCTGATGGATGTTTCTCTCTCATCGTCGATGTTTCTGACTCTCTCTCCCTCTCCCTTCCTCTCTGTAAAAAAATCAATAAAATATATATATATATATTTTTTAAAACCTTCCTGCTTAAAAAAAGAGAGAGAGAGAAAGAGAGAGAGAGAGAGAGAGAGAGAGAGAGAGAGAGAGAGAAGAAATGGGTGTCCCCAAGCAGGTAGATTCCCAGAAAAAAAAGAAAAAAAAAAGGGAAAAGGTTTTCCGTGTGTCGGGGTTGAAACAAATCTGGAGAAATCAGCCGCACCCCGGCCAGCACGCCGGGCCGTCCGGGCCCACGGTCCCCCCCCCCGGGGTCCCCCCGCCGTTCCCAGCTGACCTCCGACCTCCCCGTCTCGCTCCCCAAAACGCCACGAGGAAACCACACGCCCGGAGTTGAAAAGGGTCCCGTGTTGAGCAGGAGGCGGACGCCTCGGGGAGCCCGGACCGTTCCCACTGCTGTTGGTGGGAAGGTAATGGGGACCCCCATGGGCCCCCCCCTGGGAAGCAAGACCCACAGACCATGCATATGCAAGGTCCCCCCCCCCACCCCCAGCACCCAGCACCCCAGCTCACAGCCCGAGAGCAGAGACGACGTGGAGAAGAAAAAAAAAAAAAATCTCAGGCCACCCAACGTGACCGGGGAGGCCGGATTCTCCCTCACATCCGTCCTGGGGTATCTGGGGGGGACCCGGGGGCTGGGTCTCTTGTATAATTTGCTCCCAAAAAGGAAGCAAAGCCGGCTCGGCCCCGTGGCCTGGCCACTCACACCGTTTGTGGGGGGGGGGGGGGGGTCCAGCTACCTCTGGCTTGTTCACGTTCCATGTTCGGTAAAACCCCAACAGCCAGGAGCCCTGGCCGGTGTGGCTCAGCGGACAGAGCGTCGGCCTGTGGACTGACGGGTCCCGCCCGGGGTTCGATGCCCGGTCCAGGGCCCGTGCCCGGGTGACGGCGGGCTCGATCCCCAGCGTGGGGCGTGCAGGAGGCAGCCGGTCCGTGATTCTCTCTCCTCCTGGACGCTTCCATCTCTCTCTCGCCCTCTCCCTTCCTCGCTGAAATCCATTTTTTAAAATATGATTTAAAATGGCCAGAGGATGAGGATCTCTGGACGCAACATCATCCGGCCGCTCCGTGTCTGCCCTATAGAATAAAAGGCGAATATGCAAATGGTCCCCTCGACCGGGAGTTCGACCAGCAGGCAGGCCGGCCGACCGCCCACGTCCCCTCGCCCTGGCCAGGCTGGCCGGACCCCGCCCATGCACGGATTCATGCACCGGGCCTCTGATATATTTATATACACACACACACACACTGAGTGGCCAGATTATTATGCATTCAGAGATCATCATCATCTGGCCACTCAGTGTATATAGATATATATATTTTTTTTTTTTTAAAGCAAGATTTGGGGAATGCCTGTCCCCCCCCTCAGCACCTCCCCAAACCCGGCAGGCAGGCTTGGACGCTGACGGCGCCAAGCTGTGATTCGAAACCTCGGCTTCTGCAGAATCCGGGCCTGCCGGATTCGTGCTCACGCTGAGTGAGTTTCTGTTAGCGGGGTGGGGGGAGCGGGTGGTGACAGACGGCCGTGTCTCGATAAAAAGTATCATAAACCTTTTAGAGGGGAAAAAAAAAAAGAGAGAGAGAGAGAGAGAGGGCGGGCGGGCGGAGGGGGTGTGAGAAGGAGGGTACACACATTTCCCTCCCACGTCAGCCGAGTGTTAAAATTTCAGATCAACGCAGCTACTTGTAAAAGGGGCCAAATGATTTTTTTCCTTTGCTTTTTTTTTTTTCTTTTTGCTTCTTTTTTTTTTTTTTTTTGCCTTCGAACAGACACAGGATCCGCTTGTCTGCTTTCCCACAGCTGCTTAAAAGCTCACGGGCAAACCCGTGATCGTCTGGAGAGGAGGCGGCGAGGGCTTTGAAAACACGGACCCTGCTCGCCTCTCTCTCTGTCTCTCTCTGTCTCTCTCTGTCATTTTAGAGCTTTGACTAACATTTCAACCAGGAAACAAGGGAGAGAAGAAAGAAGAAAGAAAGGAAAGAAAGAAAGAAAAAAAGAAAGAAAGAAAGAAAGAAAGAAAGAAAGAAAGAAAGAAAGAAAGAAAGAAAGAAAGAAAGAAAGAGAAAGAAGGAAGGAAGGAAGAAAGGAGAGGGAGAGAGAGAGAGAGAGAGAGAGAGAGAGAGAGAGAGAGAGAGAGAAGAAAGAAAGAAAGAGAAAGAAAGAGAAAGAAAGAAGGAAGGAAGGAGAGAGAGAGAAGGAAAGAAAGAAAGAAAGAAAGAAAAAGAAAGAAAGAAAGAAGGAAGGAGAGAGAGAGAGAGGGAAAGAAAGAAGAAAGAAAGAAAGAAAGAAAGAGAGAGAGAAAGAAAGAGAAAAAGAAAGAAAGAAGAAAGAAAGAACGAGAAAGAAAGAAGGAAGGAAGGAAGGAGAGAGAGAGAGAGAGAGAGAGAGAGAGAGAGAGAGAGAGAGAAAGAAAGAAAAAAAGAAGAAGAAAGAAAGAGAAAGAAAGAAAGAAAAAGGTGAAGGCGTCTTTTGATTTCGCGAAAAGACTTTCAGACGAGACGAAGGAACACCCATCCGAACGAACACACGTCGACGATGCGGCCCCAGAGACCGGCATTCAGTTCCCCGTGGACCAGGGGTGCCCACGGGGATGGGGGGGGAGGCGGTTTGATTTTTAAGGGGGGGGCGCATTGGAGAACGAGTTATGCACGGGGAATTTGGGGGCATCTCTTAGGGTTCGAGGGCCCCTCGGTTGGCAAACCGCGGCTCTCTGGCCCCCGGAGGGTGGCTCTCCCACAGAATACCACGGCCCCGGGCGCGTGTGTGTTGAGGACGTGGCGTTCGAAGGCGTTTACGGTTAAGAGAGTCGGCTCTCCAAGGACATGTCCCGCCGTTGGGCTGTTGGTGTTTGGCTCTGTGGGCTCAGGCGTTCGCCGACCGCGGAGCTACGTACGGGTCTCCGATCCAGGATGTAACTCTATGGCCTGACATATATGTATGCATTTCGGGTCTCCGTTCTACGTTTTCTTTGCTATTTTTTTCCCCTTTTATCCCTTCATATGATTATTTATTATTTTTTTTTAAAACAATATCTTAGTGATTTCTTCCTCCGTATCTCCACGTCCTTTCATTCTTTTGTGTGTGTGTGTGTGTGTTTTTTCTCTCTCTCTGTCTCTTTCCTGTGTGCTGTGTTCTTTGAACGCGAGGGTAGACCGAGTGAACTAGAATTTGCTTTTTTGGATACTAAGAATTCCAGCCCTCACTGGTGTGGCTCGGTGGATAGAGCGTCGGCCTGCAGACGGAAGGGTCCCGGGTTCGATTCCCGGTCGAGGGCATGGACCTCGGTGGCGGGCACATCCCCAGGCGGGGGGCGTGCAGGAGGCAGCTGATGGATGTTTCTCTCTCACCATGGATGTTTCTAACTCTCTCTCCCTCTCCCTTCCTCTCTGCATGAAAAAATCAATAAAATATATATATTTTTTAAAAAAGAATTCTATGTCACGGTGGAGTAGGGGGGCCATCAGGATGTTAGAGACACTTAAGTGAGGCCTGAGCCAGAGAAGGAATTGTGTGTGCGTGTGTGTGTGTGTGTGTGTGCGTGTGTGTGTGTGTCTTGGAGGAGAAATGTACCCACCTTGGGCCGGAGGAGTGGGGGGGGGGGGGTGCGACGGGAATAAGGGCAGGAAATGGCCACCGATAAATGGAGACAGAACAGCCAGCCATCGGACAATGCCACCTGGACAGTCCGGGTAGGGGAGACGAAAAGGATGGAGAAGGTGGTTCGGACCGGCCAGGCCTCAGTGACACAGGACAGGAGCCGGGCACCCAGGCCTCACGCCCCCCCCACACACACACAGCACCTGCTACTACAACCAACACCCCCAAAGGCAGGTGTGTGATGGTGAACCCCGACCCTTGAGGAACGTTTTTGCCACGGACGGTCCCTCCCCATGTCCCCTGCCGTTGGGCGACCGGCTAGGTCACAGTGGCCGGCGAACGGCGGCTCGCGAGCCACAGGCGGCTCTCTGGCCCCTGGAGGGTGGCTCTTCCACAAAACACCACGGCCCGGGCGCGTCTGTGTTGAAGACGTGGCGTGCGAAGAAGTTTACGTTTAAAAAATGCGGCTCGCCAAAGAAATGTCCATCGTCGTCCTGTTGGTATTTGGCTCCGTGGACGAAGGAGCCATAAAATAGAGAAGAAAAGAAAGAGGGGGAAAAAAAAAAAAAAAAAACACGCCAAAAAACAGAAGAACAAAAAGTTGGAAAAAAACGGCCTGACCTACAAAAAACGGGTGTTTGCAGGACTCTCCGAGGCCCCAGAACCAGATCCGCCACGGGGTCACCTCCGGGCACCCCCATCCTGGCCCCCCATCCATCCCATGCCGCCACGCACCCCCATTTGCACCCAATCCGGTGCACCCTGAACCCCTCCCTCCCTTCCCTTGCACAGACAGCATGCAGGCGTCACCCACGCCCTCCTACATCCGAGACAGACCGGTCCAGAATGCACGGCTAATTTTTTTTTTTCTTTTAAAATCTATCGTATTTACAGTATTGCACTTCGCTTGATTTCATTGCATTTGTCCCCCCCCCCCCCCACCACCCCTTCCCGCCGACCCCCGACCCCCTAGGCTTCCTTCTGACCTCGGTGGTGTTTGCGTTCAAACTCCACCCCGCGCGCGCGCGCGCGCGCGCGCGCCCCTGGGTCTCTCCTCGCGCGCACGCGCGCGCCTACAAAGAGTGTCCATGGCCCCGGAACCAGAGTCTGAAAACGTTACAGTTTTCCCTCTTCTGGAAACGTTAGAGACCGTGGCAACAAGGTTACACAGTTGCGCAAGGAACATCCTAAACTCGGCGCTGGGGGGGGGGGGGCGGGGGAGTTGGGGGTTGGGGGAGGGTGCCCACCTGAACCGGAAGATCGGGTCCTCCCCGCCCCCACCTTGGCGAGGTCACCAGGTGCGCTGGGTTATTGCTGCCGGCGGCGGGGGGATGGGGGGGGGGGGTCGGGGGCGCGCGCGCGCGGGCGGGGCGCACCTTCCCAGCTTCGGAGGCGACCCGTGTCCACCCTGAAATCCACACGGTTTCCAGCCGGCTCTTGGGATGGATAGAAGCAAGTTCCTGGCCCGTGAGTCCCAGATCATTGCAGACCGAGAAAATGCGCATCTTCCGCGGAGACCAGCCCCAGGCTTTCTTTTTTTGTGTGTGTGAAAGAGACTCTTATAGGATCATAATCTTCGAACAGGTGTGGATGGAGGAGGCCGCATGCACGGGGGTACAGACGCACGCGCGCGCGCGCGCGCCAGGAAGACAGAAGCGTGTCCGAGCGCGCCCCGTGGCCAAGGGTTCCAGGTCCGAGGGCTCGCTGGGTCGGTCCGGAGGGTCTCCCAGTCACCAGGTCTCTGCCCAGTTTCTGCGATGGGTCTGGCGGGGTCGTGCGTTCCCCCCCCCCCCCCGGGAGGCCCCCTCTCCAAGCCAAACGTGGGGTCCCCCGCCCCCTGGCGAGGAAAAGGTGGGGAGGCCGCTGCGCCAGGGCCGGGTCCGGAGTCTGTGTGGCCGAGGGGGGCGCGCGCAGGGGATCGAGTGCAGGACGCAGCGTGGGCGGGCGGGCGGGCGGGCGGCGGCGGGGTGCGGGGCCCGGGAGGGGCGCGCGGGGGGGGGGGGGGCGCGCGCGGCGGGTCAAAGCCCTAAGGCCTCGGCGTGTTTGCGCGCCTTCAGCCGGAGGTCGGCGATGCTGGAGTTTTTACTGTTGCTCTTGGCGGCGGCGGCCACGACAGCGGCGGCCGACGCGGACTCGGCCAGCGACGCGATGGGCAAGCCGAAAGGCGGCGGCGGGAACATCAGGTAGGGCGCGTGCGCCGCCAGGTGCGGGTGCAGGTGCGGGTGGGCGTGCGCCACGCCTTCCAGCTGCAGCTGCGCCTGGACCTGCGGGGTGGGGAGAGGGGCGAGTCGGGCGCGTTAGGGCTCCGGGATTTTTTACGTTTAAAAGATTCCCCCCCCCACACACACACACACACACACGCCTGGG
Source organism: Cnephaeus nilssonii (assembly GCF_951640355.1). Classification (NCBI taxonomy): domain Eukaryota; kingdom Metazoa; phylum Chordata; class Mammalia; order Chiroptera; family Vespertilionidae; genus Cnephaeus; species Cnephaeus nilssonii. The sequence continues at coordinate 11,233 of NW_027645453.1, read as the reverse complement.
GACCCACTCCGCTGGGGGATTCGGGGCTGTCTTCTCCTCACCGCGTGCGCCCCATCCTGAACTGGGGAACCCCCCCCCCCCCAGATCTCCGCGCCCCCTCCCAACCCCGTCCTGGGTGATACCCACCCTCAAGGCCTTTCCAACATTGGGGTGTCGACAGCTGGGCCCCCCTCCTCACCAGAGCCCCCCCAAATTCTCTCTTTGACCTCACACGAGTCCCAGAATCAAGCTCCACTGGGTTTTGGTAGAGGTCTCTCCCCCCCCCCCCCCCCGCCACACACAACCCTTCGCAGGGACCTCCCAAATTTGTGGGGCGCACAGCCAAATCCTCGGGCTCCTTTCATCAGGGCCTCGTGGCTGAACCCCACGTCGGGGTACCCGGGAGGCTGAGGGGCCACCCTGTCTGGAAGAGAGGCTGAGCTGGGAGAGGCCCAGGCAAGAGGGGGGGGCTTGAACCCCCCACCCATGTCTGTGCACCCCACGCCCAGCTCCGTGGCCCTGGAGGTCCTTCGGACCTTGGGCACGTTAACCCTGAAATCAGGCAACTCGCCCCCCATCCGTCGCCGCCCCCCATCCGTCTCCCAGGCGTCCCGTTACACCTCCCCCAACACGCGCGTCCTAGCTGACCAGCCAGGACCCAGGCCAGACCCCCGGACCTCTGCCCCTGCCCCCAAGCAAACACTGGTCCCAGTATAACCTTGGACCCACCCTTTGGGGCAAAACAGCTTTTTGCGTCGTGGCCACGCCTCTGCTGGGTCCAGGGCGCCCCTGTCTCTCCAGCGCGCACACACCCACCCCCACGTGGGGGCCGCAACCGGGTGCCAAGTTGGTTTTGCGCGCACGCGAGGTAGGGCGCAGGGTTGGGGAGCGGGGCGGGGGGCGCTGCGTTCTCAGGATACCCCCACCCTATACCCAGCTCTGGTCCCGAACCGAACCGGGCGTAGGCCCTTTGGACACTACGACTCCATTGCGCCCTTCAGCCCCGCGGCCGCTCCCTGTCCATGCAGGACAAGCTGCGCTCTGCGCGCTGCTCCGGACAGTGTTCGGAGCTGGGCCAGAGGTCCCAACCAACTCCGAGGTGTGGGGCAAGGCTGGGTCCAGGAGCCGGGCAGACACGTCTAGCCTGGGCCCTTAGCGCGCGCGGGGGGGAGGGGGGTAGGGTTGGGGCGTCGACCCCGCCCTCACACTCAAGTGCCCGCCAACCCTCCGCGCCCCCCCCTCCCCCCCGCCCCCAGGCTCCTGGAGGTGAGTCTGTGGGTGGCTCCTTGGGTAGGTGGGATTTTGTTTCCCACCCCCCCACCCCCCCCCCGCTCTCCGATTTTGGTAACTCGGTGCTTAAGTTTATGGCCTGGGCCTCCCCCGAAGGTGAGCCTTGGAGTTTTTAACGGCGTGAATTTAATGCGTGCCAACGGGTCTATAAATGCGCTTTTGTAGAAGCGGCCTCCTTTCTTGCGAGAGGGGAGGGGGGGGGGCGGGAGGAGCCGAGGGGAAGGGAGCGGGGACGGGGAGGCGGAGGCGGAGGCGAAGGGGGCCCGAGCGAGAAGAAAAAGGAAAAGAAAAACGCCGGCTACCTGTTGGAAAGGCATCCGCAAGGCGCCCATGTTCACGTAGGGGGCCACCCTGCAGGCGTCCAGGTGGCTGGCGGTGCCCAGGATCACCCCTGCGAGGGAAGACGGGGGAGGCGTGAACAGGCCGCGCGCGTGTGTGCGCGCGCGCGCGCGCATCTTTCCCCGCGCGCGTCTGCGCCTCGGCGCGCGCCCCCGCCGCCACCCGTGCGCCCCCGCGCGCGCGCGCACCTACCTTTATGCATCTGATTCTCCTGTTTGCGGCACTTAGCTCTCCTGTTCTGGAACCAGACCTGAGAGAGAGAGAGAGAGAGAGAGAGAGAGAGAGAGAGAGAGAGAAGAGAGAATCTGGTGAACCAGGGAGACGGAGGGCGTCTCCACCACCCCCACCCACCCTTCACCACCTCCTCGCTCCACCACGCGCTCTGGCGTGGAGCGCCTGCCCAGGGCGAGGCCCCTACTACCCGCATCTAATCCACTGCCCTAACCACACGCTTCAAACTGGCTCCCCCCCCCCCCCCCCGCCTCCCTCTGGGCCCGAGAGAGGACCGTGGGCGTGCAAACATTGATTTATTTTTTAATATATTTTTATTGATTTCAGAGGGGAAGGGAGAAGGAGAGAGAAACATCCATGATGAGAGGGAACCATGGATCGGCTGCCTCCTGCATGCCCCCTACTGGGGGATGGAGCCCACAACCCGGGCATGTGCCCTGGACCGGGAATCGAACCCGGGACCCTTCAGTCCGCAGGGCGAGGCTCTATCTACTGAGCCACACCGGCGGCTAGGGGGACAGGCAGACTTTGAAAGCGAAGAAGCTGGTGTGGGGACGGCGAGTGGGATGGAGAACACTTTTATTTTATTCTATTTTATTTTATTTTTTGGTGAATCCTCGCCTGAGGATATTTTTCCGTTGGTTTGTTTTTTTTTAAAGGGAGAGGGCGAGACAGAGAGAAACAACGAGGTGAGAGAGACACATGGATGGGTTGCCTCCTCCACGCCCCCCAAGACCAGGGCCTGAGAACCTTGACCGGGAATCGAACCCGAGACCCTTCAGTCCCATGGGCTGACGCTCTATCCACTGAGCCACATCGGAGAGGGAGGGCGAGAACCCTTGTTTCTGTCCTCCCCCCCGCCCTGGAAGCGCCCCCATCTTACACTTAAGGAAGGAAGGGGGGGGGGACGCGGACACAGGTGGATAAATAGTTGGGAATCCCGGCCTGCTCCCCAATCAAGCTCAGAACAAATGCCCTGCATCCATCAAGTTCCATGTCCAGTTACTACTACGGAGTCCTGCCCTGGCCGGTGTGGCTCAGTGGATAGAGCGTCGGCCTGCGGACTGAAGGGTCCCGGGTTCGATTCCCGGTCAAGGGCACATGCCCGGGGTTGCGGGCTTGATCCCCAGTAGGAGGCGTGCAAGAGGCAGCCGATCCATGATTCTCTCTCCTCATGGATGTTTCTCTCTCTTTCCCTCTTCCTTTCTGTCTGAATCAACACAAATGTATTTTTTAAATATATTTTATTGATTTTTTTTACAGAGAGGAAGGGAGAGGGAGAGAGAGTTAGAAACATCAACGGGAGAGAAACATCGATCAGCTGCCTCCTGCACGCCCCCCCCCCCCCCACCACCACCTGGGGATGTGCCCGCAACCAAGGTCCATGCCCTTGGCCGGAATCCAACCCGGGACCCTTCAGTCCGCAGGCCGGCGCTCTAACCACTGAGCCACACCGGTCAGGGCTACAAATGTACTTTTTAAAAAATATTACAGAGTCCTGAACCTCCTGGATCTGTGGAGACCCGGCGGGTGGGCGCCCCTCAAACGTAGGTTTTGCCCTCTGCAGGGGCTTAGCTTCTCCAAAGACGCCTAATTCTTGGGGTGCCTGGTGAAGAGTGGGGTGGGGGGAGAAGGGCGGTGGGAGGCAGGCCTCGCCCAGATGAGTTCGCTGGTCAAAGGCAAAAATCTTCAGCATCCAACTCCCCAAAGCCCCCTTCCCTGCGCTGCCCAGCACAACGCCCCCCCCCAATGGGTCAACTGGAGACCCTCAGGCGCGCAGACAAATCTGGACACCCCCCCACACACAGAGAAAAAAAATTCCCAGTTACTTAATTCTTTTTCTGACTGGTTTCCACGCCACGGGAGACCAGGACACAAAGGAATCGTCCCCTCCCCCCACTCGGCCCCGGTGGCTGGGCGGGGGGGACCCTGCGCTTGGCGCGCGCGCGCGCGCGCACGTGCGTGCGTCCTATTCCACGCGCCCACCCCGAACCCCGGACCAGGGAAAACCTGGGCGAAACCCGGCGGGTTGGAAGCACCTGAAAGTCTTTGACATCTGAACTTCTCCGCGCTAAGGCTTTTCACAAACAAGATTTCCACCCGGGCTGAGCCATCCCCGCCCCCACCTCCCCACCCCATGCCACCCCCTGGTGGGAACTGGCTTTCCACAAGTTTCCAAAAACTCATCTCGCCAGGCTGCAGGGACGCAGGGGGGAGAAAACAAAAAATGTGCATAGTTCTGCTGAAAATCCATCCCCTCCCCTAAAAAAAGGACCCCCCTCCCCCCCCCCCTTTCCCAACCTACTAGTTTGTATTTTCTCCAATATTTTCTATCTGTGCTCGGTCGGCCACCCTTTAGTTCCGCGTTCGTGGCTACTGTTATCTTTTTCTCCGGCTGTGGAGCAACTTGGACATGCGTTATTCTCAACTCTGTATCCGATCCCCACGCACACACAGGTCTGATCGCCGTTTTGCCTCTATCTCTTCTTCTGGAAAGTTCTCTGGTTCTTTCCTTTAGGGGAGGTGTGTGTTGGGGGGGGGGTCCCGTTTCTTTGTCTCCTCACTGTGGCTGCCTGTTTGGGTTTGGGGACCGCTGCGCCTCGCAATCTGCACGTTTGAAATCCCCAAATCTTGACCCGTGTTTTGTTTTTGTTCCCCCCCCCCCCCCCCGCCAAAACTGTAGGATGGATCGCATTCCTCTTGCCCCTCGTTCGGGTGGCCAGGACATTTCTCACCGTCTAGGGCGCCCCCTCTCCTGGGGAGGGGGTTCCCCACACCCCCTGTTCTGGGGGAGCATAAACTCATATGAACGAGGGCCCATTCCTAACGCGCGCGCGCGCGCGCGCCCCCTCCCTCCCCGAGGCCCTGCACCCCGCGAGCGCAATTTCCAAAAAGCACCATCCTAGTTAAATCCAGAAAAAAGCCAAGCTTAACTTCCCCTTCAAGGGCAGCAAGGAAGGGGGAAGGTTGGGCGGGGGGTGGAGGGGGAAGAAGAAAAAAAAAAACACAACACAAAAACATTATGAGGAATAAAAGTGATGAATTAGCCGGGGCGCGAGGCCATCCATCAAGCTTGGGGTAACTTCCGATCAATTCCAATTAGTCGTGAAAATGCTAAGTAACGCGGCCGACACTGCGTTAGACACTTATTTCTTCATTTAGGTGGAGTGGGGGGGGAGGTGGAGAGGGGGGGCGCGCCCAGTCACCCATCTTCCTCCCAAACACCCGTAATCGGATTTCCTTTTTGATTTCCATTAGCGACAGTGAATAATGACATTTAATTTAGCCGCTCTCGCCCGCCCGCCATCCACCCGGAGAAGATATTTGTTGGTAATTAAATTACCGCCCCCCCGTTCCTCCCGCGCGCCGGTCTCATAACTTTCCATTTACAACCCTGGCAGCTGGGAGCCGGGGACAACCCTCCAAAATAAAAGGTTAATCAGCAACAGCTTCGTCGTCGGAGCCGCAATTTATTTAGAACAAATCCCCACCACCACCAACCACCACCACCACCACCCCCAACGAAATGGAAACTGGAGCTTGGAATGGCGCGCACCGGCGGACGGCTAGGCGCGCGCGCGCGCTGCGGGGCCGAGGCTGGATGAGAAATCCATCTCCTGTTGTTCGCCTCTCCCCCCACCCCGCTTTTTAACATTTATTTCTCCCCCTGCCACCCACCCCCCCCAATCCGTGATTTTTGCACACGCGCGAGACCTACGCGTTTCCACTGAACTGCTTTCCACCTCCTGTTCCACGCGAGCCTCGTCCCCGTGCGCCCAAACGCACGGCTTTGGGTGACCGGCGCGCGCTCGTTTTTTTTATTGTTATTTACAGTCGCTACCTTGTAACTCCTACAGTTGTTACCTTGTAACTCGCCTGCCTGCCTAGTAACAATGTAACGACTGTAAGTAATTGACTCCCTGGGGGTGGGGAGGGGGTTAGGGGGGAGAAAGGGCGTTTTGGGAAGGTCTTGGGGCACCCCACCCAGCAATTGTCGGCGCCCCCCACCTTCCGTGGCGCGCGCGCGCGCGCGCGCTGCCGTGCGCTTCTTCGGCTGTGCTCTCCGCAGCCCCGGCCTGGGAGTAATAGACTTCAGAGTGAAATAGTGCGGAATTCAATTACAAGTAATTTATTTTTATCGAAACACTACATCAAGGCCTGAGAGATATTACCGAGGCCGGGCTTGGAGAGACACATAGACAGACACACACGCGGGAGGTGGGGGGGGGGGGGGGCGAAATGACATGAGTTGACGTCCCCTCCGGCCAAAGTTTAATCTTTTCATTAATTTATAGGGCGCAGCCCAATTCATCTTCTCGGAGAAGGGTGGCCGGCAAAAAAAAAAAAAAAGCCTTCTCCCCCAGAGACACCCCAAAAAGGAAAAGGGGTCCCCAGACCTCCTCCTCTGCCCATTGGGGGTGGTACTGATGGTTCTGAAAACCGACAGAAGAAGGTCTATTGGTTGCGTTTCGTCTTAAGTCACCCTCGCTTTCTGAAGTCCAAAAAATAATAATAAAATGGAACACCGTTGGGAGCAAAAGAAAAAAATATATATATATATACACACTCCAGCTGGCGTGGCTCGGTGGTTGAGCATCCTCCTAGGAACCAGGAGGTCCTGGGTTCGATTCCAGGTCAGGGCACCAGCCCGGGTTTTTTGGGGGGGGCCCCATCCCCAGTGTGGGGCGTGCAGGAGGCAGCAGAATCCCTGATTTCTCTCTCCTCTCCTCGTGGATGTTTCTGTCTCTCTCTCTCCCTTCTCCCTTCCTCTCTGAAATCAAATAAAAACATATTTAAAAAAATAGATATATACACGCTTTCTTGGATTGGCAGATTTTCAGACAACACCCTCTCTCTAGTTAAAAAAAAAAAAAACACACGCATTTGATGTTTTTTTTTTTTTCGTTCGGAACACAAACATTCGGGACAAAGTTCGGAGTTCGGTTCTGGGGAGCGGACGCCACCCCCGCCCCCCCCCCCAATAAGGCGGCGGTGGCGGCGGCCTCTTTAAAGCCGCCTGCTTCCTTCCCCGGTCGGTCGGCAAAATTAATTCCGTGTATGTAAAACCAGTCCCCAGAGGCCCCCCGGAGCCTGCCCTCCGCTGCCTGGCCCTCCTGTCTTTCTCCAAACGGCGACGACAGGACAGACCGAGGGACAGACGGAAGGCCGACCTCCTGGGGGCGCGGGGAGGGGAGGGGGGGAGGGTCAGCCCTGCTTACGCGCAAAGGGACCGGATCTTTGCCCTCATCCATAAATTATTACTTATTAATTTCGCGTTCGCCATACCCCCCCGGAAAGGCTCGCTCGCTCAGGCGCCCTCCTCCTCCTCCTCCTCCTCCTCCTCCTCCTCCTCCTCCTCCTCGCACGTGCTGCGCGAACACCCAGGGCGCCTCCGACAGTGGCTCGCCAGATGGGGCACCCGACTTTGGCCCGGTTCCCCCCCTTCCCTCCTCCTCCCTCCTGGAGCCCCGGGAGCCGGCGAGCGAGCGAGCGCGCTGGGGCTAATCCGGGCCCCGCGCGGGCAGCCGCCCCAGCTCATCCACATGCCGGATGTGCAAACCCTCGCTCCCCAAATCCCACCCCCCCCCCCATCTTTCTGTTCCCTGGAATGGAGCGAGGAGGCTGGCCGTGAGGAAGAAGAAGAAAAGGAGGAAGAAAAGGAAAAAAAAAAAAAAAAAGGAGCCAAATTCCTGACCATCTGGACATAGGAAGATCGCTTAGACATAGTAAGAAAGTCCTCTCTCTCTCTCTCTCTCTCTCTCTCTCTCTCTCTCCCTCCGTTCGTGCGCGCGAACCCTGCGCCCCCCGGTGCGCGCGCGCCAGGACCTGGGGCATCTCCAAAAGGGCCTGGTTCCAGCCCGGCCTCCAGGGTCGTCCCCCCCGAGCTCCTTGAAGGTGCCCAGGCGCCCTGGTGCGCCCCCAGGGGCCCGGGGAGGGGGGGGCGCGGTGGTGAGATCCTACCTGCACGCGCGCCTCGGAGAGCCCCAGGCGCTGGCTGAGTTCCTCGCGCATGAAGGCGTCCGGGTAGTGCGTCTCGTCGAAGAGCCTCTCCAGCTCGTTGAGCTGCTCCAGCGTGAAGTTGGTGCGGCTGCGCCTCTGTTTCAGCTTCGTCTGCCCGTCCTCGTCCTCCGACTTGACGTCCTCGCGCTTCTCCTTGCAGTCGTAGATACCTGCTGGGCGGGCGGGCGCGCAGGGCTCAGAGCTGGGGCCTCCCCGGAGTCGCCGCCACCACCACCACCACCACCACCTCCCTGGGGCGCCCGTCCCCGGAATCCCTCCACCACCCACCGCTTGGGTGCCTCCGGGGCCCCGTGCGCCCTGGGCCCCTGACAGACGGCCCACGCGCTCGCGTGTGCCGGCGCGCGCGGGGCGGGTGGACGCTTTTGCGTGCCCTGCTGGAAACCGAAGCGTGTGCGCGCGGGGGCCTTGGCATCCACGCGCGCCTTGGACGCCAAGTCTGGGTCCAAGTCGATAAAAGCAACTCAAGGGGGGAAGACTCGCTATTTTGTAACAACTCAGGCCCTGGCGGGGGGGTGGGGGTGGGGGCCGGATCGCCAAATGGTTTCCCTTAATTTTTTTACTTTGTATCTGTTGACAGATGAACATAGCCTGTCTCTCTCTCTCTCTCTCTCTCTCTCTCTCTCTCTCTCTCTCTCTCGTTCGCTCTCTCCTTAAGCGCCAGCCGAGCCCTAAGAGCCGGAGACTCCCTCCAAACACCATGAACCTGAGCGCACGACCCCCCACCCTGGTCTCCATGCGCATCAGCCCCTCAGCTTCTCCCTGCTGTTGTCTCTCTCTCTCTCTCTCTCTCTCTCTCTCTCTCTCTCTCTTTCGCACCCACGCGGGTCCGGAACACGCCCCAGTAGGGCGCCAAGCGGGGCACTTTCTTATTTCCAAAAATTATGGCAGCTTCTGTATTTGCTGGGAAGAGTGAGTGGCTGGGGGTGGGGAGGGTGGGAGGTCTGTGTCCCGGGGCAACTCAGTCAGCTTTTAGGAGCGTCTCAACCAGACTCTTCCCCTCGATCAGGGATTTAAAATCCACTCAACACTGCGGTGAGCTGTGTCCTCAACATGTCCCTTCCCCTCGGCTCCCCATCTTGGGGTGACTGAGCCCCGTATGTCCCCTGGGGGGGGGGGCAAGGACAAGATGGTGAGCTTCCGGCCTGGCCCCGGCCTGCGTGGCTCTCGTGGTTGAGCATCGACCTGTGAACCAGGAGGTCACAGGCCAGGGTGGCGGGCTCAGATCCCCAGTGAGGGGCGTGCGGGAGGCAGCCGGTCCCTGATTCTCTCTCATCGTGGATGTTTCTAGCTCTCTCTTAAATTAATCGTTTTGGTGTGTGTGTGTTTGTGGGTTGTTGTTTTTTTTAAAGATACTGACTTTCCAGACACTCCCGGGTTCTACCAATTCCGAACCATCTCGAAGAAGCACCATCAACTCATCAAGTCAGAAACTTTCAAATGAGGGGTGGGGGGTGGGGGAGGGGGTTCAGGACTTCTGTGGGGAGAGGAGAAGTGGGGACACCCCCCCCCGCACCCCCGGCTCCGTGAGCTGGACACCAGACGCCATTCTGGACCCTGCCCGAGCGTCTCCCCATCAAGCGTGCTGCATTTTATTTTCTTCCAATACATGTTTTTTATTCTTGATTTTGGAGAGGAAGGGGGAGAGAGAGAGAGAGAGAGAGAGAGAGAGAGAGAGAGAGAGAGAAACACCAAGGAGGAGAGAGAATCAGGGACCGGCTGCCCCCTTGCACGCTCCCCACACCTGCATTTTATTCTCTTTAAATGCATTTTTATTATTGATTTCGGAGAGGAAGGGAGAGAGAGAGAGAGATACACCAACGATGAGAGAGAATCATGGACCGGCTGCCCCCTGCACGCTCCCCACACCCACAACCGCCCGCCCGGTTCCTAGGTCTATGCTCAACCCCAAGTTGCATTTAAAAAAAACAAAAACAAAAACAAAACAAAAACAGAAAACAGCGTGTCTTTCCCAGCGAGCTCCCTGTCCCTTCCCCGGCAGGCAGTAAAAATTCCTTCCCCTTCCCGGAGGGGACCATATGCTGAATTTTATGCTTCTGAACTCTGAACCTCCCAGGATGGATCCCAGCTGAGACGCCCCGGCTTCCCAAGTGCTTTCAAACCAGCCAGGGCAGCAGCTAAAAACACACACCCAGACACGGACCGGCCGGCCAGCCAGCCGCGGGCACACGACTTCAGCGCCCAAGACCTCCGGGTTTCTCGGGGAGCCCAAGGGTGCCCTGACCTCCTCCGAATACCAGCCTGGGGGGGGGGGGGGCTCAGCCTGGTGGGGGTCTGCACCCCCAAGCTGAGCGGGGGGGGAGGGAGGATAAAGGTGCAAGAGGGAACATAGATTCCATCTGTCCTCTGCTTCTCTCTCTTTCCTACGAAACCGCTCTTAAATTTCCCTCTCGCTTTTCGAAAAGGGCCTGGACAGTTGCAAGCGGCTGTGTTCGCAAATATTCCTGGGGCGCAGGCTCGGCTTTTCTGGGACAAAAGAAAGGGGGGGCGTTTGGAGTCTCAGAAGAAGTGGGGGAGCCAGCCAGGAGCCTCCCCCCCCCAAAAAAAAAAACACCATCTAGCGCCCGTAAAACCCTCTGAAATGAACCGTCAGCCCCTAGTTTGCTCAGCCAAGCAGCTCTCTCTCTCCCCGTCAAAGCCAACAGTCATTGTATGAATTACAGAGCCAGGTGTGGGAGACCTAACCCCCGAGGCAAAGCAAGCCATAATTGGGGGGCTTATTTTCTAGAAGGTCAAGGCCTCCTGCGCACAGGGTCTCCCAGGACTTCAAGGCCACGGGGCACCATCCAACTCAACCACCACCGTGTAAGGGTCCCAAGGAACCGGAGAGAGAGACGTGGGTGTTGGAGAAGGGGAACGAGGGGGGGGGGGAAAGAACCACTTTTTAGGGAGACACCCCCCCCACACACACCTCTCTCAACACTCAAATGAGAGAAACGCGAGACCCCTGTGTCCAAATGGCAAGCGTCCTACACCCTTCCCTGCCTTGGTCATAAAAATGAAACATTGTGACCGTCACGAAAATGAAACATCGTAGCCGCGTGCAAAGCGGCTCGCTGCGCAATGTAACCAATTTGTTGCCGGGAAGGGAGGGCGCGCTGTCCGGACCACCTCTGTCCATCTGGGAAAGCCCTCCTAATCCTGATTTTTGCGCCCCCCTCCCCCCAGGACTCAGCAACGGGGCGGCGACCCCAGGGCGCAGATCTCTCGCCTGCGCGCGGCAGGCCGGCTGCGCTCTTACAGCCTCGGGTAGGGCCGCCCGCCCGTTGCCCGCCCGCCGCCAGCTTCCCCGGGCGCCCTTCAAAGCCACATCCAGACGCTGGCCACCTGCGGGCGCGCGAGTGGTTTTAATTTC